>NC_056734.1:189403160-189436299 GCF_019279795.1 Protopterus annectens
CAGATGGCTGACTATCAGGAAAACTGCTGGCAGTATTACACACATCCTCTAAAGCAGTCAGAAGAGGAGGAATGGGTATATGATTTGGAAAATTATTCTGTAAAAACACTTAGTATTTTCTGATGAACTGAGAAACCTCAGTGCTTTCCCACTGAAAACACTGGAACATTCATTTAATAAATAAAGTCCAACTGGGAGAGAGCCCACTTTCAGAAGATACCCAGGGAGAAACGCTCCAGGCACATCTTTGGAATGTAGGAGGAAACTGCAGCACACAGAGGACATCAATGCAAACACAGGGAGGACATGCAGACTCCACATAGAAGGCACCCCAGATGAGAACTGAACCACAGAACCTCTTGCTATGAGGTGACAATGCTAACCACTGCACTACTGCACCTCCCTCATTCTAGCAACAATCTCAAAGAAAAACTGCCACAGGGAGAATCCGAAAGTGAACTCTCCTCTGAGTCTGAATCAGAAATCAGAGAGGAAAAAAATGTGTTCATCCCTGTATCTTCCAGTTCAGATTCTGAATTTTGAATCACATCAGGAAAATAGGTTTCCCTCTTTCTTTTACCAGACACTACTTCACAAGAAGGCTCAATAGCTTGAGTTAAACCTTCAGCCAGACCCAGTAAGCTACTCTAATCCAAAGAAATTTACATTCATTGTAATTTAGATACATGCTTGGTTTTCCATTTCTTTTTGACAGGAAAAATGGGTCCAACTGTGTTACTAAAGGTAGCAGCCACTTCCCCAGGGATGGGTACGCCCTTCTGATACAGGAATGACCAAAATGTTTTTCCCTTTGCCACTGATGGGATCTTAGCATCCACAGAATACATAGCTAACTCCTGTTCCACAGTGCTGGTAGATGCTACACCAGCTGGACATAGGGTAAAAGATGAGTAGTCAGAGGTACAACTAATGGCCATAGCAGAGTCAGCCACCTGCAGCCGAGACAAACAGCTAGCCTTCTGTGGTGGAAAAGGCTCTTTTTTGTGACTGGAAGAAGGCCTGACTGTGGGACCTGTAGTCTGTTTCATGGTCAAGCTGAATTGTGCCTCTTTCCTAGGGAATATAAGCAGCAAATACCACTAATCACTATCAGTCTACAAAAGTTAATTTTTGACAGAAAAACACAGTAAAAAGCACTTTAAAACATCAGGACAGCCTCATAAAAGTAAATTAAATGCAATTCCTCCCCAGAAAAAAATGTTATCAGTTACTTTACACCACTTTCAAACTGAAAGGAAAAATGAGTGCTCCATTTGTGACAGTCCATTAAAACACAACACTCCTACTTTAAAATATATTTCCTGAAGACGAACGTGATAAAACCACAACACAAATAAGAAAATGGAAGTTCTTTCACCAAAGGAAACTTATCTGCCCAACAACGGAGCAGCACAAGCTGAATGTTGAGCCTTCACAGCTTCAGAGGAGCATACTCTTTGGTAGCAGTTAAGCTCCGAAAGGGCTTTGTGCCCAAGCGTGTCTTTTATTCAGCTCATCTCTAGCTGCATGAAAGTTTGGGAGCATGGATAGTTCCCTGATGCTTTGGAAGCTGTCCGGCTGTTATGTCGTGCCAAGATATAACCCATACAGCCAAGGCTACTGCAGCAGAGATAAATATAATGAATCTCACAGGGTATTTCTTCTAACATTTCATCAAATAGCTGTTTGATAATTTTCAGTGATCAACAGACAACCATAACTGTAGAATTAGTAGTCTCCTTTATTTCTACAGCTATTGAGAGCATCAGTTCTTCCTCAAAAAGATATTTCTACCCCTGAAATTTTCTTGTACATAAATCAGAACTCCCCACCTGTAAATATAGCCCCAGTCACTGACAAATCAGGGCAATTGTTGATTCCATAACCAAAGTCCCACACTTCCATCCATGTTTATGTGATCCCTAACACAGGTATGAAATTTGTACTTGTGAATCTCACAACTTCCAGAAATAAATGTTAAGTGTAAATGAAGTGCACAGAAAATCAAAACTTGTTGTAATCTATATATCCTTCTTATTATGCACAGTGCTACTATCCCATGAATTGCAGCCACATTTGAAAGTTTACTATAGTGTCTAGCAAATGGGCAAATGTATAGCAGTATATATTTTAAACAAATTAACAATTACACAACTTTAAACTGCATATTACAATGTGTCATATTAAGCTCATAATTTGTACCATAATGCATTACAGTGCTATCATTGAAAATATTTTTTCTTACATTATGTTTTACACTTTGATTTACAAAATAGATACCATTACATTTTAGGATGGTCACTTCCCCATTATATATTTACTACCAAAGCCCAATAGGGTTTGATCTTGTTAATGAATTCTATAACTCTACTATTTGAAAGTTGTAACTATGAAAACAAATAATGATGAAGCTTCTCTGTGTGGAAGATCTCAGATTCCCTGGAGTTCAGGCAACTAATAAAAAACATACTGTGAATATCCCACCTAATAACAGATGGTAGAAATACTAAATCTAAGTATCTAAATAAGTCTAAAAACTTTCCAAAGTATAAATCCACAAGTGAAAGTAGGGAAGCACAAGCTAGTTCAAGTTGAATCTTCTTTGTTAAAAACACAATCCTTAGAAATCTTTTCTACAACCATTCAGAAACATTTTTTTAACATAGATCGCCTTTATCTACTAGAACTTCTTCAGGTTTGTGTGTCAAGTGGGAAAAGCAACTATAAATGAAAGTTAAGTAACAACATATATTAACACTAGCTGATAAATAAGGGTGACGTGGTAACACACTATGATATAAATGATATCTTTACTGTAATACACATCCTCACTTTTTTCTTTTCTTAAGTGGGTACTAGACAAAGGTGTCCATTTTCAAGGGTGACTGCACCTGTCTCTGATTAAGTGACTGTAAGGAGCATCTCCTTATGAGCTCATAGTCTTAAGTGAATATATTGCAGAGATTAAACGTAACTGATCTGTAAATTGCCTTTGAATATTTCTCTTATATGTTACTCTGATTTTTAATTATATACTAAACTTGTAAAGACATGACATCAATGTATCTGGGTTTTTATCAAATCAAGCTTGAATTTTCTTCTGTTTGCTGTTTCTAAGGATTTTGCTGGCTTGCTGTTCTGCATCTTGATGTTGATCCTAATTCACTAGTTCTCTGTGCACTCGAAGACGATAAATGCAAATGAATTCTGTATGGCCCCAATTGCTGTACACATTCATCCTGATTATGTCGTAGCTTTTTACAGGGTTAGCCTATGAAAGCAAATAAAAATAAGAAACATTAAAACAGAGGGTTTTTTTTTTTTTGGTACTGAATAATTTAAGTGATTTCTGAACATACATAAATACTGAAATGCCCTTAGGTAAATATTCTGTTGAAACACTGTATAGTTTGATCAGTACATAACTAGTGAACACATATTTGACAAAAAGAATGCTAGCATTCCTGAAACATATATTTATTTTTATGTGTTTAATGTGTTAATGGAGAATGAGAACGATTAACACTATAGTTGTTAAGGATGAACTCCTTCAAGTATTTATAGTCCTTTCAGGACACTGATTCATTGGGAAAGAGAACATTCTGCTGAACAGAGGATACCATCTCTGTTAGCTATCTGATTATATGTAATGAAGAAAAAATGCTGCAACCCAACATATCACAGACTCAGTCATGGGATTCTCTAAGCTATTTTTTATAACACAAAAGTCCAACATATGTCTGATGCATTTGAAGACTGTGATGGCCATCAGAGAGCAGCTATAGGATACAGTACTGGAGACATTTTCAAGTTCCTAAAACTGTAATAGTCTTTATGTGGCTTGAAGCATTTTTGCATTTATTGACATAAACACTGAATATAACCCTGCCGCTGTAACTAAACAATTTCTTTTGGAGCTTGTCTCTTCACTTGGTAATTACATTCAATACATTCAAATCCTGAAACTGTAATTTATGTAGTTAGGCTTGTAGTAGTTTATCTCCTCCCCTAACAGCACCTCAGGATTCAAAACCTTGAACAGGGTCTGATTTGACAAAGAGAACTGTCCATCACTGAAGTGTACCCTACAGTGAAGACTTGCAATTCTGTCCCTTTTGTTTTGACCATAAGATAACTTGTATGTAGTAACTGGCAAGAAAATATATTTTGCATATATCCTCAGATTTTCCTCATCCGTGTAGTAAGATAACTTATTGTCAAAGGAAAAAACTTCAAAGACCAATACATGTAAGGTTCAGTTAAGGCAATTTAATTTACTTGCGGCAAGGAGACAAAAACATGCAAATACAAGGATTTGTCTAACTATTAACAGGAAGTATGTTCATTCTTATACTGTTTTACAAAACATGGCCTTCTAAGCTGATGTAATCAAGCACAACTTTAAGCATTGTACTACAGCAGGTGTTACTTCAGATTTTCTGCTCACATGACTAGATTTGTGAGAAACTTTTCAGAAAAACAACCTGGCCTTGGTGACCAGTACTTCATTTACAAGCCTCTATTGTACAGTGTTACATTTCAAGGTACTCTTCTAATACAGATACAAGCAAATGCTGATTGCAGTTCATATTTTCAAGCAGGATTTGTCCTAATTATCTGTTACTTCTACAGTTGTGTATGTTCTCATAGCACAGCGGAACTTCTTGTCTGAGTTTCATATAAGCAGTATTGTTCTATTCATTATTTTCCTAACGCAAGCAGAAATCATCTGCTTCTCAGTACATTTCCAAGGCACAAGCAAGATTTAGCTGACAGTTCAAGGTCAGAAAGCAACTGCAGTTTGTACAGAATTATGCAGTATGAAATAGAATAAATGTGTTAACTCTTTTAGGCTCTGAATGCACTAAACATATTACTAATACACACATTAATACACATTTTTCTAACATTTCCCCCCTATTAATACCTTTATTCTACTTTTGAAATAAGCATAAACAGTGTGTTTTCTTCTCCTAACCTCTTCCACTCAGGATTTGCAGTTACGAGAGTCATTCAGTTTAAACTTATGAAAGCATTTTCAGTCTTTTAACAGTTCTTCAAACTCAGTACTTTGATATAAGGTTTCAGAAACTGACATGTCTTTAAAGTCTTTGATCAATCTTTTCATGCAAGGGATACCACAACAAACACATACTCCCAGTAGGAGCATACCTACACAAATGGCAATCAGGATGTTCATTAGGATGGTACCCCACCCCCCCAAACCATTTCTGGAAAAAGTCCATCAGAGGGTTTGGGCCTGGTTTGGTCATGGCCGACATTTGCTGAATCACCTCAAGATGACTGTCTATCTCGTGTTTATGGTCAGGAATATACGAACAGCATTCTTCTTGGATTAAAGTGCACGTACCACCTCTCGCCACTAGGGTGAAGTCAAGAGCCATGCGGTTTTGGAGCACTACAGTTCTCATAGCATTCAGTTCATCAGTCACCAATTTGAGAGCAGAAAAAGTTGCATTGCTCATTACTTCGAGAAGTTTCGACAGTTTTCTCAGCTCCCAGATTGATTTCACCATTCCATATGCTGGTAATATGCCTGCCCACGATATTACACTATCACTCAAGTCCATATGTGTCAGCCCTTTGCCTAGGGAATGATGGTCTTTCCAACGCACATCGATTTGTCCCACTGGATTCTCAGGTTTCTTGACGACCTCTCAGACATTTCGAATTTTTCCTCGAGGCAAAACTGCAGTGTGTCGTATGGCCCGAACCAGGTAACCCAAAAAACAACTGCTGGACCAATTCTCAGGTAACCATTTGTATGCCTTTCTGTCACACACAAAATAACAGTCCTCTACTTTAGTAGTAACCCTGCTATGAATATACACTCGCCCTGCATGAAACATTTTTCTATCAATTATAGACAGCTGTTTATAAAGAACAGAATTACGTTTTACTTCATCAAGTGTTTTATGCATCAATCCAAGAAATTAATCATAGATTGTATTACAATAAAGATCTACTTTGTTTCCTTTAGTATAACATCTATAAGGAACAGTCACATTGCAATTGCTCCAACCCACCTGAACAGTATCATTTTTTATAAAAACACACAGTTCCCTTTTGTGAAACAGACAAGTGCAATGCTATTTTATCTTGCGCTGTAATGGTTGAGGTACCATAAATCAAGTTTTCCCAGGTCTCATTGACCCCTACGGGGACCGTAGTCATTAATAGCCCCCGTATGCTGTCGGCAAAGCTGTGCAAATCCAGCAATTCGAAACATTGAAAGTCTCAGCATACACATATTTAATTGCCTGGTAAGTGTTAAAGTTTGGATGCCAGTCTATGAGTAACGCTTTGCGTTTATTCAGTTCAGTCTGTGTGGCTGGGAAAAGGAAGGGCCACAGCAAAAATATTATTGTCACTAGTACAGTTAACAGGATGATTATGCAATACTTCTGAGGAAATGGTTGTTCTGCATTCCTGTTTCTTCTGGACTCTATCATTTTTACTCTTGGCATGTAACAAGATTTTTGTCCAGTTCAATGTTTTTAACTAATTTACAATGCGTCAGATGGATCCAAGAGGCATGTTTCGCTATCTTGACTGCAGTGGGTGTTGACAAAAGTACTTGATATGGGCCTTCCCACTTCGGAGACGTCCAATTCTTTTTCTTGGCTACCTTCAGCCAGATCCCAGTTCCGAGGGACACTGCCACTTCTGATGGTCTGGTTCGTTCTTTATCTCAAACAGAATTTAACTGCAACAAATGTTTAGAATTTAATAACTTACGCATATACTCTGCTAATGTACCATCAGCTTCCTGGTCTGCGGGCATGAGAGATTTCCACTGAGGTATATAATAAGCCCTTCCAAAGAGCTTTTCGAAGCCTTTTGCATTTGGAACAGTTCTCATGCTCAACAGTGCCAGGGGCAGACAGTACACCCAATTTCTCTGTGTTTCTGATATTAACTTCCTTAACTTACTTTTTAAAATCCCATTATGCCTCTCTACAAGCCCTGCAGATTGTGGGTGATACGCACAATGTTTTTTTAAAGAAATACCAAAAAATCTACTTAGCTGTTGTATGGTTTGGTTCACGAAGTGTGTGCCATTGTCACTGTAGATCCTTTCCGGAATGCCGAATCTAGGGATGATTTTTTTTACAAGGACTTTGGCCACCATTGTAGCATCTGGATTTTTAGTCGGAAAGGCTTCCACCCATCTGGAAAACATATCTGCAATGACAAGACAATACTTCTTATTTTCACATTTATTCAACTCTATGAAATCCATACAGATAGTATGAAATGGATACGGTGGTATAGGGAAACTCCCTCGCTTGGGCTTTAACGCCCCTTGTGCATGATGTTTATTACAAGCGTGGCATACCGTGAAGAATTTTTTAGAGTAATTTGAGAAGCCATATGTCGTGAACACTCAGTTTACCAGCTGTACCAACCCCCCTGTTGAGACATGGCTCTGCCCATGGCTCAACAAAGCTGCATATCTAAACAAATTAGATGGCAATATCGGTTTCCTTTCTTTAGAGATGTACAGCACCTTTTCAAGAATTGCTCCTCGTTTTACCCATCTTTGTTTTTCAACTTTCGTAGTAAGTGTCTGCATTGTTTTTAACATTTCTAAGTCTAAAATCTCAGAGGGTTGTGTCAGAAAAATATGTATTAATGTGTGTGCTTAATGCTAATTAGAAACAAAATAAGTTAACACGTTTTTCATTCTATTTTATATGCACTATTTGATATACAACTGAGTTTCATATGAGACTAAAAGATGCTTTTGAAACTGCAGTGTGCTTTCTGAAACTTGCAAGATGCCCTCTGACCTAGTAATTGCTAGCACAGCAATATTCATGTTTATGCCTTTTGGAAATGTACTTGAGAAGCAGGTGATTATCTGCTAGGTCAGGAAGAAATGAATGAACAATGCTATATTCTGTAATGTAATGATTTTAAACAATCAGCTCTGTTCGAAGTATGAGAACATGCACAGCTGCAGAAGTTAGAGATAACATAGACAAAGGACTGTTAGAGAAATGAACTGCAATCTATACTTGCTTTTTGCTCAAATTAGCCATAGTACCTTGAATGGTAACATTGCATATATCTAACAGGTGGTAGCCAAGGCCACATTGTTTTTCTTAGGAAGTTTCTCACAAAAAATTGATAGTACAAGCAGATTATTGTAAAAACAATCACTACGAAATGATGATGACAAAACTTGTGATTCACTACGTCAGCTTGGTAGGCAATGTCTTATTAGAAAATGTGTAAAAATGCTTGCATTTCCTGATTCTAGTTAGACAAACTCTGTATTAGCACGTTGTTGTCTCCTTGCTGCAAGATTAAAGTGCCTTAACCTGAACCTACCATGTATTGATCATTTTTAAAGTATATTTTTCCTTTGACAGTTTGGTCCTTCGAGCCGGAAATATCTCTCACTCTAGGCTCAGGTCAGAATTGGGCCCAGTGGCATGTACCCATACGGAGAAGTGGCCACATCAGCTCTTTTGCTTTGAAAGACCTCCGACTGAATTGTCGTTCGAAAGAGGCCAGCCACTGTTTCTGATCTGTGATTGGAGGACGAGTCAACGTTCCGGTGGATCAACACACGGAGGGTCAGGTAAGGAGGAATTTACTTTTTTTTCTGTTTTAGATCAGGGACTTGTTACAGTATTATTGTTTTGTCAGGAAGATTTGCATGTGCAGATCAGGGACAAAAAGATTGCTGTCTTGTCATAGATCAGGGAAACAGAATAGGTAGGCAGTTATTCTAGACAAACTGTGAAAAGGTGTAAAATCATGGTACCACGTGATAAAAAGGGTTACATAACAATTTCTAACTTAGCTAAGGCAATATGGGAAATCAGTGCAAGAAACGTTCCCGAGACCCGCCCTTAACCGAAGACGCGAAATATATGCAATTACAGCGTGCTGATAATGTTAGGTATTATACAAAATGGGTTGATAAATACAAATTTGATGGTAATTTAGATAAACCTTCACTTATTAAACTTGTTAGACAACTTAAAACAGACACAAAAGGTCAGCTAAAAAAGCAACGACAATTAGGAGTCCCTCAGGCACACAGATGGCTTGAGGAAGCAAACCGCAGGGAACAAAAGATTAAAAATTCAAAAGCAATGTTCTTAGATAAAGAAGACAATAACTTGGTAATAAGCAACAGCCCCTCTGCCCCCTCCACTTCCCTTACCGGAATATGAAGCGAGTGGACAAGCTGATCCACCTCCGCTATACCCAGTTGTTCCTGCAAAACTAAAACCATTTGTCAGAGATCCTATCGAGACCAGGTCTCGAACACACAACTTAAGAGGGGATATTGAATTATATGAAATGAATAAAAATTCACAAGCTATGAGTGAAGAAGAGATATGTCCACTCATAGAAGTACCAAATCCGCAGGCAGAACAGGCAGGACAGGACCCAACTCTTCTAGTATATAGACCGTGGACACCGGAAGACATCCGGAAAGCCACAGAGGTTATTCCCCATCCAAAAGTTAAATTTAGAACATTCTTAGAAGACTTACAGGGCATGAGGTTAAGTTACCATTTGAATGGAGAGGAAGTAGAGAAAGTAGTTAGACAAATTGTAGGTCCAGATTGGCACATGATCAGTGGCAAATGGAATCCCCGTGATGCAGAGCTTAGACCACTCCCACATAGTAATGCAGAACTGGACAACAGAGTGAAAGCTCTGACAGACAGAATCTCTGAGAAATGGAAGCCTAGGGCTGATTGGACTTGCATTAATCAATGCATACATAGGTTCATAGGTTCATAGGTTTATACTAGGCTATCTGCCCTAAGGCATTTATAAGCCTAGCCCAAAGTTATGTGGCTTACGCCGCCCCTTATGTTAGAAATACTGTGCCCATTAGTTTGTTGTGCCTCTGTCCAGCAGTGACACAGAGATGATTCCCGGGGTAAACCTACGATCTCCCATCCACCGGTCAAGATTTCTCTTGAACAGGGCCAGCGAGGTGCTCTGCCTCACATGGACCGGGATTTTATTCCACAGCATGGGGAGTCTCTGGGTGATAAATCTATCCCTCCAGCATGTCCTATTTATATCCATGCTAAGGTTTAAGTCTCTTGCTCTAGTGGTTTTGGTGGATTTGGATTTTTTGAGGTGGAGCATGTCCATTAATTCCGGGTTGGTCATGGCCTTGTATTTCAGGCACAGGTCACCTCTGAGCAGATGGTATGCAAGTGAATAGAGTTGGAGTTTCTTCAGTATGGCAGCATATGGCAGGTTTTGGAGTCCCTTTATCCTTTTGGTGAGGAACTTTTGGGGTCTCTCCAATTGCTGCAGGTGTCAGGAGAGATGCATCCCGAATGGGGCATTGTACTCGATCATTGGTCTGATAAGTGAAGAGTACAGGGGAACAATGACCTCACTTGATCTGGATGTGAATCCCTTCATGATCAGGTGGGCAATGTAGAAGGTCTTTCGAACCACTTTAGCAACGTGAGTGTCAAACGAGAGGCCACTGTCAACCTGGGTCCCCAGGTCCCTGATAACTTCTTCTGTGCTTAGTGGGTTGCCACCTATATGGTAGCTTGGGGTTACCTTGTTTTTCC
This sequence comes from Protopterus annectens, assembly GCF_019279795.1. Taxonomy (NCBI): domain Eukaryota; kingdom Metazoa; phylum Chordata; order Ceratodontiformes; family Protopteridae; genus Protopterus; species Protopterus annectens. Next base: position 189,413,753 of record NC_056734.1, read on the forward strand.
CGAAGGGTATGACTATACACTTTTTTGCGTTTAACTTCAGGCCATGGCTCTGGCACCAGCTATCAGTTTCCGTGAGACCCCTCTGAAGGATGTCTGTGTCCGATGTACTATCCACTATGGCACCCAGTTTGCAGTCATCCGCAAACATTGTCAGCCATAGTCCTCCTATCTTTGCCTGTACTTCTGAGAAGTAGATGCCGAACAATAGGGGGCCAAGGACTGAGCCCTGTGGGTCACCACTTGTAACCGGCTTGGAGTCTGACATGGCTCCAGCAACTCTAACCCTGTGGGTTCTGTCCTTTAGCCAGTTTGCAACCCATCTTTTGACATATGGGTTTACATTTAAGCTGGTAAGTTTCTCTATAATACCCGAGTGGGGCATTGTGTCGAAAGCTTTTTCAAGGTCAAGGTAGGCTGTATGGACTGCCTTTCCCTCATCAATGGCCTTGGTGACTGTTTTGAAGAAGTTGACCAAGTTCAAAAGGCAAGATCTGCCCTTGACAAAGCCAAACTGGGTTGGGTCCAAGGTCTGCAAGTCCCCTATGTCCTTGTTTATGAGTTCCATTATGATTCTCTCCATAGCTTTGCAGACCAGGCTTGTTAAGCTTATGGGGCGGTAATTACCAGGGTCTGTAGAGACACCGCCTTTGTGGAGTGGGACCACAGTTGCCGTACGCCACTCCTTGGGCACATATCCTGTGGTGAGGCTAAGATTAAACAGCTGCCTTATGTGCGGGTTTAGTTCTTCATTGAGTTAGTGTAGCACACAGCCGGGGACCCCATCCGGTCCCATTGATTCTGTGTTTTTAGCTTTAGAGAGAGCAGCTTTCACCTGCACATTTGAGATGTCTGGGAGGCTACACTAAGTTGGGATAGTTATCTCTCCTTTTGAGGGGGAGAGGGGGGTGAAGTTTGCGCTGAACCTGTCTGCCAGTATGTTGGCAATGTCTGTGGGTTCAGTGATTTTTGTATCATTTTGGACTAATTCTGAGCATATCTGGGAGTTTCCACCCAGGTTTCTGACATAGCTGAAGAAGGCCTTATGATTGTCTTTTGAATCTATGGCAATTTTTCTCTCAAAGTTGGCCTTGGATGATTTTATGAGGGATCGTAGTTTCTTGCTAGTGCTGATCAAAGATGCCTTCCCTTTTTGGGATTTTGCTCTATCATGTAATAGCTTTCTCCTCTTATTGTAAAGTTTGTTTATGGCTGGGGTCCACCAGCCTGGACGTTTGCCCTTGGTGGAATGAGTCTTGGTTTTATTTGGGATTGCCTGATCCATGCAGTCCTGAAGGTGTTCATAGAAGGAATTTGTAAGGGCTTCCACAGCTTGGGTTGTGGTTTCCATTGGCTCGGGGGCCTTGAAGGATACCACACCTGTCTTGAGTAGTGTGAAGTTTGCTTTGGAGAAGTTCTTCACTGTGGTCTTTTTTGTTTGGGGTGGGATGTGGATTTCTAGTGAGATTAGTTTGTGATCTGATCTCACCAATGAGGGATATACTTCCGGTGTGGAGCATTTTGTCCCCATGTTCGTGATGATGAGATCTAGTATATTTTCTCCTCTTGTGGTGACGGTGACTAGTTGTTCCATGGCATTTGAATTTATGAACTCCAGGAACCTTTGGGCCAGAAAGTTGGGGCTTGAGTAATGTTCCCAGTCTATATTCGGGTAGTTGAAGTCACCCAATATGATGGTGTTTGGTGATACATTTATACCCTCCAGTGTCTTCAGGAAGGCTGTGTGGGTTTCCTGAGTTTGAGAGGGTGGCCTGTAGCATGCTACAAATTGTAGAGCAGTTTTGCCTATGGTTAATTGCACCTGGATGACTTCCGATGCTTCGTGCGTAGCCACCAACCTGGAGGTGTGGGTATCCTTGATGAATATGGATACACCCCCTCCTTTTGTGGTGTGGTCCGGGTTTTGGGGCCGGAACGCATGATATGAGATAAAACCTGATAGTGCCGGGGTGCTCTCAGGAACCTTGAACCAGGTTTCAGTCACAGCACAGACATCGATGTTCTCCATACTGAGAAGGGCCTCGAGTGCGTGCATTTTGAGATTTAGACTTCTGGCATTGAGCAGCATTACCCTTAGTTTCTTCCCATTTTTGTTTTCTAGGGTGGTAGGTTCAGAATTTGAGCCTTGCCTAAAAAGGCACTATGGGGTGGCAAGAGCCTTAGCCAATATCCGAATCCCAGGGTGACAGGTGCAAGCCATCCCTCATGGCAGCGTGGCTTGTCGAGCATGTCATCCCAGGCAGACAGGCACTGGATCCCCTTTGAATGACACCAGAAATTAAGCCAATTGTTAAAGCTGATCATCTTGTCACTATATTGTGGCATCATTCTTGGTGAAGGAAGGATACTGCTCAGGGTCAGGGTCATACCTGCCTGAGCTACATAATCAGAGAGCTCCTCTATGTCTCTTTTCTTTATTACAAAGCACATGGTAGATCATCGTACAAGTAGATTACAGTCATTACTTGAATATGCAAGACATGCCGAAAGGCATTTTAATAGCAAAAAGAAAAAGAAAACTCAAGTATTTGCAGTAGAAGATGGATCAGAAGTATTTGCAGTACAAACTGGGAAGAAGGGTAAGAAGAATACCCAGGGAAACAAACAATCTGATAAATGATCAGAAGACTTTGAAGAGAGAAAAAAAAGGGGTGAATGTTTTAAATGCGGGAAAAAGGGACATTTAGCGAGGGATTGCAGGCAAAATAAAAAGGTAACCACAGAAGACAAAGAGGGTGAGGAATGACTATATGATAGTCAAGAATCACTGGATAGGAATAAACAAGAAAAGACAAGTGCAAATGTGATAGAAGGGGTAGAGGATGTGACAGAAGAAATAGAGGATGTAAATGAATTCACAGATAATGAAGAAAATGAAATTTTGGACTTAGCATTATTGAACCTTGAGCTCTACTTAGCAGACACAAAACCAGAAGTTATACTTCTGGTAGAGGGGAGGGAAGCTAAATTCCTGTGTGACTCAGGGGCTTCACGGACCATGATACATCCTTCCAAACTACCAGAAAATTCAGAATCACTTGACTACATATTAGTGAAAGCAGCTAATGGACAGCTGTATCGGGAGCCACTCTCCCACAACATAGCGATAACCGACCCAGTTTCAGGGATGACCCAGAAAAGCAAAATTGTTGTTTCTGCAAAATGCCCAGTGAATCTCTTGGGCAGAGACCTAATGCAGATATTTGGCATAGCCATAGTTCCAACTATGCAGGGTATGGAAGCACAGCGACAAATGGATACTTTTGTAGTGTGACCGGAGGGTGAAACATTTTATTGGTACAGCCAGGACTTAGTTACGACTGGTCCAGGGCAGTAACCGAGGAACTGATGAATGTAGCCATCAGTAAATCCTCCTCCCTTGACACTGATAAACAGCATTTGTTGCATTGCACTCTATATTACTGTAACAGACCAGGACCTGATAAAGAATATGAGCAAGAACTGTTTAGAAACCATGCTAACAGATTAGTATTATGAAATTTGTACTGGGACACAGAAGGAAACAGTGTAGTAAGCTGTTCATTGCCCCAGGAATTCCTAGCACTTTACAAATCTAATTGATTACCACATGTGAGTTTAACTAAAGATAGAAATTTGAAGTGGGCAGACCTAGGAGAAAAAGTCACAAGGTGGGAAAAGCAGACAGAGTTAGAACTCTCCGAACAGGGGGTACAAAAGCAGAAACTAAATTGGATAATGCAGACACACCCAGCTGTACACTCACAGGCAAGTGAGGATAGCTGAGTAGCACTCTTACTAGATGAAGAGGAAAAAGCCTTACGAGACATATCAGAGACTCTATGGTCAACAGGAAAATCAGATGTAGGACTTATTCGTACAGCAGGACCAGTTACTATCATGCCAAAATCAGCATTTAGACCTCAAAAGAGACAGTATCCCTTGAGAAAGGATGCAGAAATAGGAATCAAACCTATAATAGCAGCCTTACTTAAGGAAGGAGTCTTGATAGAATCTCCTGATTCACCATGTAATACACCCTTATTTCCTGTTAGGAAAGCAAACGGAGAATGGCGTATAGTCCAAGATTTACAAGCTGTAAATGATGCAGTTATACCCAGGGCACCTACAGTGCCAGATCCACACACTTTATTGAATGATTTGAAACCTCAATAAAAGTATTTTTCTGTGGTAGATGTTAGCAATGCATTTTTCTCAATACTGATACACCCTGACAGCCAACATTGGTTTGCATTTACATTTCAGGGGAAATGGTATACATATACGAGACTACCACAGGGATATTGTGAAAGTCCAACAATATTCGCACAAGAAATGGCAAGTAACCTGGCGGGATTTATCCCACCGAAAGGCAGTCAGATTTTACTTTATGTAGACGACATTCTGCTGGCAGCCCCCACCCAGCAAGAATGCAGAAAGAATACCATAGCATTATTACAATTTTTAGCCACTCAAGGACACAAGGTAAACAAAAACAAACTGCAACTTTGGAAAAAACAGGTCAAATACCTGGGATATGTAATATCCAAAGAAGGCAGAATATTAGATGAAGACAGAAAAACAGCAATATTACAAGCACCTAAACCAACTACCAAGAAGGAAATGATGTCCTTCCTGGGAACTACTAACTTTTGTCGGAGTTGGATTCCAGACTATGCCTTGGAATCTGCTCCACTGACTAACTTGATATTCAAAAAGCTGATGGCAGCACACGATTTATTACAGTGGACACCAGAAGCAGAATCAGCTTTCTGCAAACTGAAACAACTGATAGCTTCTTCCTTAGTTTTAGTATTACCAAACTATCATAAATGATTTTTCCAAACTGTAGATTGTAAGCAAGGTTATATGACATCAGTGTTAACACAACAGCATGGGGACAAATAACGCCCCATAGCTTATTATTCATCACAGCTAGACTCAGTGGCGCAATCCTTGCCCCACTGTGTACAAGCAGTAGTCGCAGCTGCAATGGCAGTGCAGGCTTCAGCCTCAGTAGTATTGTTCCACCCTCTCACGTTGAGAGTGCCTCATGCAGTTGCGATTATTTTACTGCAAGAAAATGTAGCATATCTTTCTCCTGCTAGACATCTTTCCTGTATGACTATACTGTTGAGCCAACCTCATATGACAATTGAACAATGCATAATAGTCATAGTCAGACACACTGACGTCCCGCTCACCAGATTGAGTTAGGAGAAGGTCACAGTAAGCTGCCTGTCGGGCGCTAGAATCCACCACATAACGCAAGCACTCAGGTCTCTCAACAGCAGGTACAAGTACGACTCAGTCATTGTCCACGCTGGTGTCAACGACCTGAGATGTACCTCCTTGGACTACATGAAAAGGGACATCGAGGACCTCTCTGATTATGTAGCCCAGGCAGGTATGACCCTGACCTTGAGCAGTATCCTACCTTCACCTAGAATGATGCCACAATACAGTGATAAGATGATCAGCTTTAATAATTGGCTTAAATTCTGGTGTCATTCAAAGGGGATCCAATGTCTGTCTGCCTGGGATGACATGCTGGACAAGCCACGCTGCTTCACAAGGGACGGCTTGCACCTGTCACCCTGGGCTTCCGGATATTGGCAAAGGCTCTTGCCACCCCATAGTGCCTTTTTAGGCAAGGCTCAAATTCTAAACCTACCACCCTAGAACACCAAAAGGAAAAAACTAAGGGTAATGCTGCTCAATGCCAGAAGTCTCAATCTCAAGATGCACGCACTCGAGGCCCTTCTCAATATGGAGAACATTGATGTCTGTGCTGTGACAGAAACCTGGTTCAAGGCTCCTGAGAGCACCCCAGCATTAACAGGTTTCACCTCATATCATGCGTTCCGCCCCAAAATCCAGACAACACCAAGAAAGGAGGGGGAGTGTCCATATTCATAAAGGACACCCACACCTCAAGGTTGGTGGCAACGCATGATGCATCGGAGACCATCCAGGTGCAATTAACCATAGGCAAGACTGCTCTGCAATTTGTAGCATGTTACAGGCCACCCTCTCAAACTCAGGAACCTCACATGGCCTTCCTGAAAACATTGGAGGGATAAATGTATCTCCAAACACCATCATACTAGGTGACTTCAACTACCCTAATATAGACTGGGAACACTACTCAAGCCCGAACACTCTAACCCAAAGATTCCTGGAGTTCATAAACTCAAATGCCATGGAACAACTAGTCACCATCCCCACAAGAGGAGAAAACATACTTGATCTCATCATCACGAACATGGGATCAAAATGTTCAACACCGGAAGTATACCCTCACTGGTGAGATCAGATCATAAACTAATCTCGCTGGAGGTCCTCATCCCACCCCCACCTGAAACAAAAAGACCACAGTGAAAAACTTCTCAAAAGCCGATTTCACACTTCTAAAAACTAGTGTGGTCTCCTTTAAGGCCCCTGAGCCAGTGGTAAACATTACTCAAACCGCTGAATCACTTACAAATGCCTTCTACCAGCACCTACAGGACTGCATGGATCAGGCAATCCCAAACAAAACTAAGACTCTCTGTACCAAAGGCAAGCATCCAGTCTGGTGGACCCCAGCCATAAACAAGCTCTACAACAAAAGGAGGAAGCTACTACAACATAGAGCAAAATCCTTGAAAGGTAAGACACCTTTGATCATTATAAGTAAAAAACTAAGAGCTCTCATAAAATCATCCAAGGCAAATTTTGAGAGAAAAATCGCCAAGGACCCTAAAGACAATCATAAGGCCTTCTTTAGCTATGTTAGAAACCTAGGAGGAAACTCCCAGATATGCTCAGAATTAGTTCAAAATGATGTGAAAATTACTGAACCTACACACATTGCCAACATACTGGCTGACAGGTTCAGTGCAAACTTCTCCCCTCCCCAAAAGGAGAGATATCTATTCCAGAGGATTGTAGCCCCCCAAACATCTCCAATGCTCAGGTGAGAACTGCACTCACTAAGGCAAAAAACACAGCATCCATGGGACCGGATGGTGTCCCCGGCTGTGTGCTTCATGAACTCAATGAGGAATTAAACCCACAGTTAGGACAGCTGTTTAATCTTAGCCTCACCTCAGGATACGTACCCAAGGAGTGGCGCACGGCGACTGTGGTCCCACTTCATAAGGGCGGTGCCTCCACAGACCCTGGAAATTACCGCCCCATTAGCTTGGCAAGCCTTATCTGCAAAGCCATGGAGAGGATCATAATGGAACTCATAAATAAAGACATAGGGAACTTGCAGACTTTGGATCCAACCCAGTTTGGCTTTGTCAAAGGCAGATCCTGCCTCTTAAACTTGGTTGACTTTTTCAAGACAGTCACCAAGGCCATTGATGAGGGAAAGGCAGTCCATACAGCCTACCTCGACCTGGCAAAGGCCTTCAGCACAATACCCCACTCAGGTATCATCGAAAAACTCATCAGCTTGAATGTAAACCCATACATCACAAGATGGGTTGCAAACTGGCTAAGTGACAGAACCCACAGGGTCAGAGTTGCTGGAGCCATGTCAGACTCAAAGCCTGTCACAAGTGGTGTCCCACAGGGCTCAGTCCTGGGTCCACTCTTGTTCGGCATCTACTTTTCTGAAGTACAAGCAAACACAGGAGGGTTATGGCTGACAAAGTTTGCAGATGACTGCAAACTGGGCGCCATAGTCGAAAACACATCTGACACAGATATCCTCCAGAAGGGCCTCACAGAAACAGATAACTGGTGCCAGAGCCATGGCCTGAAGTTAAACACCAACAAATGCATAGTCATACCCTTCTGGAAAAACAAGGTTACCCCTAGCTACCATATAGGTGGCAATCCACTGAGCACAGAAAAAGTCATCAGGGATCTGGGGACCCAGGTTGACAGTAGCCTTTCGTTTGACACTCATGTTGCTAAAGTAGTTAGGAAAACCTTCTATATCGTCCACCTGATCATGAAGGGATTCACATCTAGATCAAGGGAGGTCATCGTCCCCCTGTACACATCACTCATTAGACCTATGATTGAGTACAATGCCCCGTTCGGAATTTATCTGACCAGACACCTGCTGCAGCTTGAAAGGCCCCAAAAGTTCCTCACCAAAAGGATAAAGGGTCTCCAAAATATGTCTTATGCTGCCCGACTGAAAGAACTCCAGCTCTATTCAGTCTCATACCGCTTGCTCAGAGGTGACCTGTGCCTGACATATAAGGCCATGTCAGACCCAGATTTGATGAATATGCTTCACCTCAAAAAATCTAGATCCCTCAGAACCACAAGGGCGGGAGACTTAAACCTTGACACGGTTATAAATAGAACGTGCTGGAGGGACAGATTCATCACCCAGAGACTCCCTATTCTGTGGAACAAAATCCCGGTACATGTGAGGCAGAGCACCTCACTGGCCTTGTTCAAGAGGAATCTTGACCAATGGATGGGAGATCGCAGATATACCCCAGGGGTTACTTCAGTGTCACTGCTTGACAGAGGCACAGCAAAATGATAGTCATAGTTTTTATTCAAACTAAAGGGGTGGCGAAAGCCACATAACTATGGGCTAGGCTTGTAAATGCCCTTGGGCAGATAGCCTAGTATGAACCTATGAACCTATAACTTTGAATCCGTCAACCTTGCTCCCATCCCCTGCAGATGGCAAACCACACTGCTGCCTGCAGGAGATTGAGCAAAAGACACTACCTAGAAAAGATCTCACAGGTGTTCCCTTGGATGATGCCGAAGTGACATACTATGTGGACGGCTCGTGCAGGAGGGGTCCTACAGGACAGAATCTAGTGGGGTATGCAGTAGTTTCTGATACTGAGATTTTAGAAGCAAAGTCTTTACCACACAACTTATCTGCATGAGCAGCAGAACTGATTGCTTTGACAAGGGCATGTACCTTGGCAAAAGGTAAGAGAGTGAACATTTTTACTGACAGCCAGTATGCTTTTTCTACTGTACATGTTTTTGCACAGCAGTGGAAAAATAGAGGAATGATAACATCTACTGGTAAACCAATTAACCATGCACAATTTATTTTAGACTTGTTAGACTCTATTCAGTTACCTCAGAAAGTAGCTATTTGCAAATGCGTAGCTCATGCAAAGCAACAGGATAGAATTTCAAAAGGTAATGCGAGGGCTGATACAGCTGCAAAACAAGCAGCTTCAGCTTCAGAAGTTTTTCTTTTGAGTGAGGAATTACAACCATCTGAGATTTTAGACTTAGAAATGTTAAAAACAATGCAGACACTTACTACACATGTAGAAAAACAAAAGTGGTAAAACGAGGAGCAATCCTTGAGAAGGGACTGTACATCTCCAAAGAAAAGACACTGATTTTACCATCTAACTTGTTTAGATATGCAGCTTTGTTGAGCCATGGGCAGTGCCATGTCTCAACAGAAGGGATGGTACAGTTAGTGAATCGAGTGTTTACGACATATGTATTTACAAACTACACAAAATTTTTTTTGTGCAGCATGCCATGTTTGTAACAAGCATCATGCACAAGGGGCATTAAAACCTAAGCAAGGGAGTCTCCCTACACCACCGTATCCGTTCCATACTATTTGTATGGATTTTATAGAGCTGAACAAATGTGAAAATAAGAAGTACTGCCTTGTCATTATAGATATGTTTTCCAAATGGGTGGAAGCTTTTCCAACTAAAAATCCAGATGCAGCTACTGTTGCAAAAGTCCTCGTTAAAGAAATTATTCCTAGATTTGGCATACCGGAGAAGATTTATAGTGACAATGGCACACACTTTGTAAATCAAACTATACAACAACTTAGCCATTATTTCGGGATTTCTCTGAAAAATCATTGTGCATACCACCCCTAATCTGCAGGATTAGTAGAGAGGCATAATGGGGTTTTGAAAAACAAGCTTAGAAAATTGATTAGAGAGACACAAAAGAACTGGGTGCATTGTTTACCTCTGGCACTGCTGAGCATGAGAACTGTTCCAAAAGCAAAAGGGTTAACTCCTTTTGAAGTTCTGTTTGGGAGGGCATATTATACACCTCAATGGAAACCTCTCATGCCTGCACAGCAGGAGGCTGACAGTTCACTTGCAGGGTATATGAGGCGATTTTTGAATAACAAACTTTTGCAGTTAAATTCTGTTTCAGATAAAGAGCAAACCAGACCACCGGAAGCAGCAGTAGCCCCAGGCGCATGGGTCTGGGTGAAGGTTGTGAAGAAAAAAAACTGGAGTTCTCCGAAGTGGGAAGGGCCGTACCAGGTACTACTGTTGACAGTCAAGATCGCGGAGCAAGCATCCTGGATTCATTTGACACATTGTAAACTGGTTAAGAACTTTGAACTGGACAAAAACCTTGTTACTGTTGTACAACGAGAACAAAATGACCAGGTATAGAGTAAACAGAGATGCAGAACAACCTCAGAAAATTTGCATGTTTATTCTGATAGCCATACTGATAACATTAATCTTTTTGTTGTGACCTTTCCTTTTCCCAGCCACAAAAGTTGAACTGATCAAACGGGATGCATCACTCATAGACTGGCATCCAAACTTTAATACTTACCAGGCAATTAAATATGTATATGCGGAGACTTTCAATATTTCGAACTGCTGGATTTGCACAGCTATACCTACAGCATACGGGGGATTATTAATGACTGCTGTCCCCCTAGGGGTCAATGAGACCTGGGAAAACTTGATTTTTGATACTACACCTGTGAAGTCACAAGACAAGATAGCATTGTACCTACCTGTTACACAAAAAAATGGATTGTATGTTTTTACAAAAATGACACTATTCAGATGGGTTGGAGCAATTGCAATGTGACTGTTTCTTATAAATGTTATATTAAACCTAGTAAGACTAAAACTTTTTGTGATACAAACTATGATGCATATTTTGCAAAGATGTATAAGAGTGTTGATGAGATACAGCATAATCCTATTTTTTTAAAACAGCTTTCTATTATTGATAAGAAAATGTTTCATGCAGGGCAAGCTTATATCAATACTAAAGTAGAGAATTGTTATTTTGTTTGTGGGAAAAAAGCATATAAATGGCTACCTGAGAATTGGTCCGGCAGTTGCTTTTTGGGTTACCTGGTTCCGGCCATACGACACACTGCAGCTTTGCCTCAGGGAAAAATTCGAAATGTCAGAGAGGTCAGCAGCAAACCCAGAAGTCTGATTAAGAGACCCGAGAATCCAGTAGGACGAATCGAAGTAGGATGGAGAAACCATAACTCCATAAAAAACAAAGATAAACTGACACACATAGACTTGAGTGACACCATTATATCATGGGCTGGCATAGCCCCTGCATATGGCACAGTGAAATCGATTTGGGAGCTGAGAAAACTGTCTAAATTTCTTGAAGTTTTGAGCAATGCAACTTTTTCTGCTCTCGAATTAGTGACTGATGAACTAAATGCTATGAGAACTGTGGTGCTTTAGAACCGCATGGCTCTTGACTTCACCCTAGTGGCGAGAGGTGGTACGTGCACTTTAATAAAAGAAGAATGCTGTTCGTACATTCCTGACAACCAGCACGAAATAAATGACCATCTTGAGGTGATCCAGCAAGTGCCGACCATGACCAAACCAGGCCAAACCCTCTGACAGACTTTTTCCAGAATTTGTTTGGGGGGTGGGGTTCCATCCTAATGAACATCCTGATTGCCATTTCTGTGGGATTACTCCTATTAGGAGCATGCATTTGTTGTGGTATTCCCTGCATGAAAAAGTTAATCAAAGAATTCATAGATATATCAGTTTCTGGGACTTTGTATCAACAACGTTCAATTGTCATGTGAGGTTGGCTCAACAATATAGTCATACAGGAAAGATGCCTAGCAGGGGAAAGATATGCTACCTTCTCTTGCAGTAAAATAATCGCGACTGCATGAGGCACTCTCAATGTGAGAGGGTGGAACAACACTACTGAGACCGAAGCCTGTACTGCCATTGCAGCTGCAACTACTGCTTGCACACAGTGAGGTAAAGACCGTGCCACCGGGTCCAGTTGTGATGAATAATAAGCAACAGGGCGTTGCTTGTCCCCATGCTGCTGTGTTAACACTGATGTCATATATCCTTGCTTACAATCTACAGTTTGGAAAAAACGTTTATGATAGTTTGCTAACCCAAAACTAGTGAGGACACTATTAACTGTTTCAGTTTGCAGAATGCAGATTCTGCTTCTGGTGTCCATTGTAACAAATCCTGTGCTGCCATAGGCTTTTTATAAATCAGGTTAGTCAGCGGTGCAGATTCCAAGGCTCCGACAAAAATTAGTCGTACCCAGGAAGAACATCATTTCCTTCTTGGTAGTGGGTTTTGGTGCTTGCAAAATCGCTATCTTTCTGTCCTCAACCAATGTCCTACCCTCCTTGGATATTACATATCCTAGGAATTTAACTTGTTTTTTCCAAAGCTGCAGTTTATTTTTGTTTACTTTATGTCCTTCAGTGGCTAAAAATTGTAATAGCGCTATGGTATCTTCTTTACAATCTTGCTGGGTGTGGGCTGCCAGCAGGATATCATCAACATAAAGCAAAATCTGACTACCTCTTGGTGGGGTAAATCCCGCCAAGTTGCTTGCCATTTCTTGTGAGAATATTCTTGGACTTTCACAATACCCCTGTGGTAGTTGCGTATATGTGTACCTTTTCCCCTGAAATGTAAATGCAAACCAATACTGGCTGTCAGGGTGTATCGGTATCGAAAAGAACGCATTGCTGATATCTACCACAGAAAAATATTTCTGTTGAGGTTTTAAATCATTCAACAGGGTGTGTGGGTCTGGCACCATAGGTGCCCTTGGTATTACCACATCATTTACAGCTTGTAAATCTCAGACCATACACCACTCCCCATTCGCTTTCTTAACAGGAAATAAGGGTGTGTTACATGGTGAATCAGGAGATTCCACCAGCACCCTTTCCTTAAGTAAAGCTGCTGTGATAGGTTTGATTCCTGCCTCTGCATCTTTTCTTAAGGGATACTGTCTTTTTTGTGGTCTGAATGCTGACTTTGGCATGATAGTAACTGGTCCCACTGTACGAATAAGTCCTACATCTGACTTCCCTGTTGACCAGAGAGTTTCTGATATATTCTGTAAGGCATTCTCTTCCTCCTTTAATAGAAGTGCTAATCAGCTGTCCTTGCTAGACTGCAAGTGTACAGCTGGGCAGGTCTGAGTTATCCAATTCAACTTCTGCATTTGTATTCCCTGTTCTGACAGTTCTAACTCTGTCTGTTTCTCCCATCTCGTGACTTTTTCTCCCAAGTCTACCCATTTCACATTTTTGTCCTTAGTTAAGCTAACATGTGGTAATCAATTAGATTTGTAAAGTGCAAAGAACTCCTGGGGCAATGAACAGCTGACTACACTGTTCCCTTCTGTGTCCCAGTACAGATTACACAATATCAATCTGTTTGTACAATTTCTAAACAATTCTTGCTCATATTCCTTATCAGGTCCTGGTGTGTTACAATAATACAGAGTACAGTGCAGCAAATGTTGTCTATCAATGTCAAGGGAGGGGAACTTGCTGATGGCTAGGTTCATCAACTCTTTGGTCACAGCCCCTGGACCAGTCGTAGCCAAGTCCTGGCTGTACCAATAAAACATTCCACCCTCCGATTGCACTGCAAAGGTGTCAATTTGTCGCTGTGCTTCCATACCCTGCATAGTCGGAACTACTGCTATACCAAATAGCCCCAAGAGGTTTACTGGGCATTTTGCAGAAACAACAGTTTTGCTTTTCTGGGTCAATCCTAAAACAGGATCAGTTATCACAATATTATGGGAGAGGGGCTCCCGATACAGCTGTCCATTAGCTGCTTTCACTAATATGTAATCAGGTGACTCTGAGTTCTCTGGTAGTTTGGAGGGCTGTATCAGGGTCTGTGAGGCCCCTGAGTCACACAAAAATGTGACTTTCCTCCCTTCTACCAGGAGTGTGACTTCTGGTTTTGTGTCTGCTAAATAGAGCTCCAAGCTCAATAAAGCCAAATCCACTATTTCATTTTCTTCACTATCCGTGACTTCCTGCACTTCCTCTATTTCTTCTGTCACATTCTCTACTCCCTCTATCACATTCTCATTTGTCCCTTCTCTGCTATCCCCTTCTAGTGATTCCTGACTATCATATAGTCAGTCCTCACCCTCCTTATCTTTCGTGGTTGCCTTCTTGTTTTTCTTGCAATCCCTTGCCAAGTGTCCCCTTTTACTGCATTTAAAACACTCACCTCTTTTCTTTTGCCCTTCAAAGTCCTCTGATCGTTGATCAGATTGTTTGTTTCCCTGGGCATTTCTCTTGCCCTTTTTCCCGGACTGTACTACATAAACTTCTGCTCCATCTTCTACAGAAAATACTTGGGCTTTCTTTTTCTTTTTGCTATTAAAATGCCTTTCGGCATGCCTAGCATATTCAAGCAATGACTGTAATCTGCTTGTACGATGATCTACCATGTGTTTTGTAATAAAACTGCTTATGAGTGCAATACTGCCTTTCAAAAATGCATTCTTTAACTGCTGCTCATATGGGGAATCATGTGTCTGATCTTCAGGAACCTGCATTCCACAGTGGTTATTAAAATATTCTAACAGTCTGGCATAATATCTGTCAGCAGTCTCACCTTCTTGTTGGATGCATTGATTAATGCAAGTCCAGTCTGCCCTAGGCTTCCATTTCTCAGAGATTCGGTCTGTAAGACCTTTCACTCTGTTGTCTAACTCTGCGCTGCTATGTAGGAGGGGCCTGAACGCAGCGTCACGGGAATTCCAGTCGCCACTAATCATGTGCCAATCTGTTCCCACAATTTGTCTGACTACTTTTTATACCTCTTCTCCGTTTAAATTATAACTTAACCTCATTCCTTGCAAATCTTCTAGGAACTTTCTAAAATTAACTTTTGTATGGGGAATTCCCTCAGTGGCTTTCCGGATGTCTTCTGGAGTCCAGGGTCTATACACTAGAATAGTTAGGTCCTGACCTTCTTGCCCTGCCTGGGGATTAGGCACTTCTATAAGTGGGCATATTTCTTCCTCACTCATAGATTGTGAATTTCTACCCATTTGATACAACTCAATGTCCCCTTTTGAATTTCCTGCCCGTGTTCGAGACCTCGTCTCGAC
The DNA here is from genome assembly GCF_019279795.1 of Protopterus annectens. Taxonomy (NCBI): domain Eukaryota; kingdom Metazoa; phylum Chordata; order Ceratodontiformes; family Protopteridae; genus Protopterus; species Protopterus annectens. Next base: position 189,428,873 of record NC_056734.1, read on the forward strand.
GGGATCTCTAACAAACGGTTTCGCTTTTGTAGCATCTCTACTTACAGTGATAGTAGGATATCACGGGGGTGGACTAACTTGTTCACTTGCCTCATATTCTGGTAAGGGAGGCAGAGGGGCTGATGCTATTACTAAGTTATTGTCCTCCTTATCTAAAAACATTGCTTTTGAATTACTATTCTTTTGTTCCCTTTGGTTTACTTCCTCAATCCACCTGTGTGCCTGAGGAATTCCTAATTGACTTTGCTTTTTTACCCGACCTTTAGAATTGGCTTTAAGCTGTTTGACAAGTTTGACAAGCGAGGATTTTTCTAGTTTACCATCAAATTCATATTTATTAACCCATTTTGAGTAATATTTAATATTATCAGCATGCTGTGACTGCATGTATTTCGTGTCTTCGGTTAATGACAGATTTTGGGACCTTTTTGTACAATTATTACCCATTTTGTTCTACCCTTTTAATCATTACGTAACACCTTATTTTTATGTGGTACCACGGATATTTTTATAGTCTCTTCAGAATGACTGCCTACTTGCTCTGTTTCCCTGATCTATCACAAGACAGTTATCTTTCTGTCCCTGACTTATAAACAAAGTCTCTAACAGAACAAATACAAATCTAGTCCTTGATCTAAAACAAAAAAAGAAGGTAGATTCACCTTACCTGAGCATTTGTGATTGATCACCTGGTTCGAGTAAACCCGTCCTTCAGATCAGAAAGTGGCTGGCCTCTTTTGTACGACAATTCAGTCGGAGGACTTTTCAAATAAGAAGAACCAATGTGGTTTCTTCCCCGTACGTTTTCAAGCCACCTGGCCTGTCTGATCCGAGGCGAAGTGAAGGTTTCCGGTCTGAAGGACCAATCTGTCAAAGGAAAAAACTTCAAAGACCAATGCACGTAAGGTTCAGTTAAGACACTTTAATTTACTTGCTGCAAGGAGACAAAAATATGCAAATACAAGGATTTGTCTAATTACTAACAGGAAATATGTAAATTCTTATACTGTTTTACAAGACATGGCCTTCTAAGCTGACGTAATCAAACACAACTTTAAGTATTGTACTACAGCAGGTGTTACTTCAGATTTTCTGCTGACATGACTAGATTTGTGCGAAGCTTTTCAGAAAAACAACCTGGCCTTGGTGACCAGTACTTCATTTACAAGCCTCTATTGTACAGTGTTACATTTCAAGGTACTCTTCTAATACAGATACAAGCAAATGCTGATTGCAGTTCATATTTTCAAGCAGGCTTTGTCCTAATTATCTGTTACTTCTACAGCTGTGTATGTTCTCATAGCACAGCAGAACTTCTTGTCTGAGTTTCATATAAGCAGTATTGTTCTATTCATTATTTTCCTAATGCAAGCAGAAATCATCTGCTTCTCAGTAAATTTCCAAGGCACAAGCAAGATTTAGCTGACAATACAAGGTCAGAAAGCAACTGCAGTTTGTACAGATTTATGCAGTATGAAATAGAATAAATGTGTTAACTCTTTTAGGCTCTGAATGCACTAAGCATATTACTAATACACACATTAATACATATTTTTCTAACACTTATAAAATGTAAAATCAGATCCTGTTACTTTGTCAACTAACATGTATAACCGGATGACAGACTAAAATAATAATGATGATGCAAACTAATAGGCCTGAAGTAAAAGGCCTGATATTCCTATGTTAATATTCACCATCAATATAAAAAACACAATGAATAATTTAAAACTTAGATGGCTTAATGTAGCAATGAGGTTGTCAGACTGCCTCATGAGTACAAAAAACTGCATTATACACAACTTTGGTTAATGAGCCCTTATATTTCAGAGTAAAGTTTCATGATCCTATGTTTAAAGTAGAAGTATTTGTGATAAAATGAAGTGTCAGAGCTGAAACACTTGCATTTTGGGTCAGTATTCTCACTCTGACGCCTGACATACTAGTAAATCATATTTATTATAGAATAGACCAGTCATTTTCACCTTGTGAGAGTGGGAACCTAGCTAATGCAAGGCTGTTTCATTTTCCAAATAAGAGTGGGTGTCTGAAGTATTTCATCTACATGACTACCTCCATTTGGAGGTTAGAGATTTATGACCGAAAAGGCAGGATACAATAAAGGTATGATATCACACAGAATTTGCTGGTACAGGCTGATGCGCACGTGTGCACATGCACACACACACACACACACACACACACACACACGCACACACACACACACACACACACACACACACACACACACACACACACACACACTTTGATAGACATACTTATACAAACACATGCACGACACACACACACACACACACACACACACACACACACAAGCATGCACACACCTTGATATGTGTGTATATAAATGGAATGTGTAACCAAGTTAAAAGGATGAGAAGAAGGCAGTTGGCTGCAGATAATAAGTGGTCCACGGATTGTTCTACCTCTAATAATGGGACAATATATTAATTGTGGTTGAGTCTAGAACTGCTGAGAATGTTGGAGATGGTAACCTAATAGGATAGCTAATATGATATAAAATAAAAAAGGTAAGTCAAAACAGAAAAAACGTATACCTGAACCCAGAAGGTCTGTATTGGAGTGTTATTCTTGTTGTAGGTGTATTTTCCAAGAAGGGTGCTTGTCACATCAGTAGGATCACTGATGCCTTGTTAGAAAAGAAAGAAAAAAATAACAAATGTTAGCCAGAAACAAAACCTGTAGATACATGGTCACTTGCCAGACTATTTAACAATTTCTTTTATTTCCAAAAAGAAATTCAGAGGCGACACCATCTGAAGGGCTTCAAGAGACCTTTATTAAGATAAGAATTTTTAAAACATTCACAAAAAGTACATGCTTCTTCAAAATTAATAATCATTTCAAAGCAATTCCGTTTAAATACATAAATAAAACTGTGATTAACCCTTCAGCCAATTAAGTATACTATCTAATTAAATGAGCTTCCTAATGAATAAAACATTATTGTACAAAGGCTTGAGTGTATATTACCTGATTGAGATATTATGTATTATAAAAAAGGAATATTCATGCAAAACATATGTATGTACGTACAAAATGTATATTAATTAACATAAAAAAAACATTAACTTAAGCTAAGCCAATGTAAAAAATAAATAAATAAAAAGCTTATGTAAAAAAAAATATATATATATATATATATATATATATATATATATATATATATATTCAAATTCATCACTAGATGGCAGTATAATCACTCATAAAAGGTATATAAGTGAATAAAATAGGAACATATGATATATATATATATATATATATATATATATATATATATAATACAATGCTATCAATATATAGAATCATAATCAATGTATCATCATATAAAACCACACCATTAGAAACCATAAAAAGATATATATATATATATATATATGTATATATATATATATATATACATATATATATATATATAAATATATATATATAGCTGTAAATATTATATAAACAATAAAACAAATCAGCCCTGTGGTTCTATAGTACATGGTTGATGTGGATCAGCAAGCGTTTATAAAAAATATACATAGTATAATAGAACTAATATATCTTTTTGAAGACACATGAAGCTGATCATTCTTAAGGAGTAATGACCTATATAGAACTAAAACATATGACCTATCTGAAATAAGACATATTGGTATGTAAACCAACATTCCACTGTGCTAAACATAGGCTTATATGTACATGCATTTCTAGAAAAATCACAGATCCAAGTCATACATCATAACTTAATGGGCAAAGGGTCTGTCTACCAAAAATGGTTTCAAAGAAACTTTCTCATTCAGGCCATGGGCCTTATCAGTTTGTAATTTCAGGATCCATTTATTTTCTTGCTTTTCTGTGTAGTTCCTAATATTCCCTAGCCTGATGGTTTTATTAATTAATTCTATGGCTAGAAAGACAAACTTATGAGTTAAGTCATTATTAATCACATGCCTGGCTAGCGCATTCCTGTCATCCTCTTTCTGAATAGCATATAAATGCTCTCTAACTCTTTCACGTAGAGTTCTATCGGTCTTACCTATATAGATGGAAGTAGATTTTTTCACATTTGGCTGAATATATTAGGTCTCGGGATTTGCAGTCTGCATGATGGTAGAAGCTATATATATTACCTGTATCTGGATGTCTAAAGACATTGTCATTCGCCATATAAGGACCTTGATTGCAATTGTTATTTGTATAAGAGTACCTGGGTGTAGTTCCTACTATCTCTGTAATTTTCTCATCAACTCTAAGTATGTTCCAATGCTTCTTTACTATTTCTTGGATTTTGTTTTTATTGCTAGTGAAAGGAATAAGCAGCCTATTAACATGTGGTGATGTATTGTTTCCCCTTTCCATTTGTCTATGGGTGCCTCTGCTAAAGTAGGGTTTACATCTCCCTTGCCTATTGCTGTCTATATTTTAGCAATAACCCACGCCTGGGTGTGGGTAAATACAGCATTACCCACACCCAGAAGTGGGTTATTGCTATTATACCATGACATTATTTAAGAAAAGAAACTATTACTTTTCTTAAATAATGGCATAGTATAATGCCTGTTTACTGCCCTTCCGCAGATGTCTGGCATCCGGTAGTTCTGATGTACTGCTTGACTGTGCAGTACATCAAAACTGTGGGCAAAAGCAATGAGAAAGCAAGATCTCCGTTGCTTTTTATTGTTTTGCTATGTTAAATGGGTTTAACATAGCGAGACAGTTTAAAATAAGCAACGGAGATGTCCGTTGCTTTATTTTAAAACTGTCTCACTATGTTAAACCTATTTAACATAGCGAAACAGTAAACAACGGAGATCTTGCTTTCTCCGTTGCTATTTAAAACCTGTCTCGCTATGTTAAATGGGTTTAGCATAGTGAGACAGCTTTAAAATAAGCAACGGAGATCTCCGTGCTTATTTAGCTGTCTCGCTATGTTAAACCCATTTAACATAGCAGACAGTGTTTAAAGTAGAGTTACACTAATGGAAAAAGTCCGGCGACCGGACCTTTTTCCATTAGTATAACTCGATTTACAATGTGCACGCTGGCCAATCAGCGTGCACGTTTTGGGGGAGGTCATGGTATAATATCAAATACTTTATTACATTCATTAGCTTTGTATCCTCGCTCTTTAAACTCATCTCCCAGGGTTACTAAAGTATCGTGGAAGACAGAAGTCTGACTTGTCAGTCTAGAGACCCTCAGTGCTTGGCTCTAATTATATTCTGATATATATGTGGGGGGTGCATGCTGTTACGATGCAGGAGGTTATTCCTCCTGCAACCTTTTCTATACATTTTTGTTTGTATTTCATCCCCATCTTTATCTGAAAATCTAGAAATTCTATCATCTCCTGTGACCACTTAGCTGTAAAAGACAGGAAGTTGGTAGTTCCATTAATGTACTCAGTAAACTCTTGTAACTTCTCTTCAGTTCCTCCCCAAACAAGGAAAACGTCATCTACAAAACGTTTATAGTATTTGATGTACTCTTTAAACTGAAAATGGTCTATGACATATGTATATTTCCAATACGCCATTACAAGATTGGCGTATGAGTCGGCGTATGAAGTACCTGTTGCCACACCTTTTGTTTGCAAATAATAACATTCACCATAAGAAAAAAACATTCCTATTTAAGGCAATTTCTATCAGCATCATAAGTCTCATGACAAGTTCCCTTGACATCTCTGTATTTAATAAAAATGATCTAATATGGTTTCTAATGATGTGGTTTTATGATACATTGATTATGATTCTGTATATTTATAGCAATGTATTATATCTATCTATCTATATATATATATATATATATATATATATATATATATATATATATATATATATATATATATATATGTATAGGTTTCATATGTTTCTATTTTATTCACTTCTTATATACATTTTATGAGTGATTACACTGCCATCTAGTGATGAATTTGAATATCTATCTCTATTTTTCTTTCTCTCTCTCTCTCTCTCTCTCTATATATATATATATATATATGTGTGTGTGTGTGTGTGTGTGTGTGTGTGTGTGTGTGTGTGTGTGTGTGTGTGTGTGTGTGTGTTTAGATATATATCTGGGAGTGCTACAGAATCCTGAAAGCCCAAAATCCTGAAGACGAAAAACCTGAAAGTTCAAAATCCTGAAAACTCCAAATACTGAAAACTCAAAATCCTGAAAACACACAGGATACTTATTCCAGCACAAGTACATACAACTGTGAGGTCCACAGCAAGGCAGGTACTTGAGGCAATGAATAAAGGTTTTTGTCCCTTCTTTGGCCACTAAGTAGTGCTCAGCACCACAGCATTAAAAATCTAATGCTTAAATGACAAGTGACCTCAGAAGCACCACAATAGGCCGAGAGCAGTATGAGGGACTGAGTGTCTTCTGACGCTAAGTGCCTTCTAATACTATGTTGGACCATAGCTGCTGCTGGTTTCATCCTGTTCCTGGAATGTGTCTCAGCATTGCATCACTACATCTAGTGTACCGTATGCAAGAAACCACAGCTGCAGTCATCCTGTCCAAGCCAAAATCCAAAGCCAGAAGGGAAAAATAGCCAGAGAGAACAGGCAGTTATATCATTAAACAAATCTAAAGATGATTTGTATATGACAAGAGTGTCATAAGCTGTCCCCTGTCACTTCACAACACAATGCCATGAAACATACAACTCAGCTAACATGCTTTGTTGTCCTGTTACTGGGACAGCTTTGAGACAAAACACTAATCCAGACATAAAAAGCACGGAGTGACAGAAGATATGGATCCTCAATCAGTGTCATCTGCTCTTCCCTGAAGGTAATGTAAGCAAAAAGAAAAGCTGTCAATTCTACTGTGGCTAAATATTACTTCTTTCCTGATTTCCCTAAATTAAATGATTTACTTTAAAATCACACAAAGACAAAATGACAAATAAAATATTCTTACCTGCAGGATGATGTTTGGTGATTTTCGTTGGTACCATAAGTGGATCCCAAACAAAGTCACAGGGACTCGCTGCTCTTTATATGTCTCTGAGGAATAGGCAGTAAGCACAGATGCACCTGTTTAAGGAATAAAGAAAGCATGATTACACAGCATCAGTATTGCTGGGTAAAAGGACATGAGACATGGCCAGCACAACCCTAAGTTTGTTCATTGTACTTTATGTGTCCCTTTAAAAAAGAAAATGGACAACATCAGAGCAAATGTAAAATATAATATCACACAAACAAATACTGTTAAATAAACTGAGGCATAATCCCATAATCATGGAAATATATTTTTCTTGGTTGACAACATTCATGATGAAGTTGTCATCCCCTTTGGTAAAAACGCAGTTCCCACTAATTACCACATTTTCGTTGGTTGAGCACACATTCATGATGACAGGCCTTCGTCATCCAGGG